>NC_053166.1:88259986-88279986 GCF_016835505.1 Polypterus senegalus | reverse complement strand
TAATAAATCTGCAACAATTTCAAAAATTCTTTTTTTCTCTGTCAATATGGGGTGCTGTGTGTACATTAATGAGGGAAAAATTTATTTAAATGATTTTAGCAAATGGCTGCAGTATAATAAAGAGTGAAAAATTAAAGGGGTTCTGAATACTTTCCGTACCCACTGTATATTTAAATGTAGCTTAAGTATTCTGTTTAGTATTTATGTGATTTTACGGTATGTGCATTTTAAATATTTCTGCTCATAAACATTTTTAATATTTTCTCATGGTTTGACTGCAAAGTATGAAGTGGTTATGACTCATACATTGTTGTTTAAAGGAAACAAGTATAAACTGCAACTTTCAAACAAAAGAGAAACTTGAAAATGCATTTCTAGGCACAAAGTCAGAAAATTAAAGAGAAAGAAGAATGAGTTCACATTGTCTCTTTGGATTTGTAATGCATATAAGAAACCCAGGCAAACTCACTTATTATTTTTGAATGTAGTCATCATTAAGTTATTTTTTCTCGTAGTCTTTTTTTAAAAAAAAAAAAAAGTAGTGTTTATCAGACATGGGATATGCAGCAGCAAAATAGTTTGCAGTATGGGATCACAGTGGAGTTGTGCCAGACAGTCAAGGAATACCATCAGGGAATAAACTTGATTCATTTTCTCTTCAGCTTTGCTTAACTCTTATAGCGGAAGAGCATTGTGCCTCTCTTAAGGTATTGTGTGTCATTGTGTAAGACACAAGGAATATGAAACTGTGTGCTGTTCGAAGTAGCTATAATCATCATTAGTTAAATTGAAAAGCTGTCTAAAATTGTGAGTTTAAATTTGTTTGTTTGAGAAGAGAAATAGAAATATGGAAGTTTTTTTATTGTATTTAATGAGAAAGAACTCCAGTTTTTGCTTGCTATAACTTACACCTAACTGTTCTTGTATAAAGGAACAGTAAGTAAGGAATCTCGCTTTTAATAGTGAATTAGACTGAAATCAGGAGTAGAATGATTATTTAGGGTGCTTGAAGTATTTAAAAATATGTTTTTAGCACAACTATACATACAAGAGCAATGGAAAGGGAAAATCTGTCCCCAAATGGGTTGTGAAGGGGTGTATTTAACACAAGACTTACCAGAGTGTACGAAAAAACGTGTAGATCCGGCTCACCTTAAATCCGTTATCACCTCTCCGCCAGCATCTTTTGTCATCTAAATGTGCTGATAAAGATAAGCTGCAAGTAGCCGGCTATTCCATCCTCCCACCGACTTAGAACTGCACGAACTTCTCCCAGCTCATGCCTTGATTGATTATCTGGGAGTGGAGTTTTAGAGTGGAAATAATAGATTGTTATTTGGAACACACGCATTTCATGTGTGTTCCGCTTCTACAGTAATCTGTATAAACACATTGTTAAAACAAAAACTTTTTCATATTTTAGTAATAAATATTACAGAATGTAGGCATAAACTATAAAATGTGTGAAGCCTTAAGTCCAAAGATCAAATAAACACTTTCACAAAAGGTTCAAGAACGATACAACAGCTTCCATGGCGTACTGGTAAGATTTGCTGACTTAGAGCGCAGCAGACTTGCCGTGCCTCAGAGACGTGAGTTCAATTCTCTACTGGGGAGAAAATGTTTTTTCTTTTTCTTTTTAACCTTAGCCGCTCTGCCTGCCTACCTGAACTTCCTGTCTATCTATATAGTAATAACAATAATTTTATTATTATATAGCAGCTTCCCTGTTTGCCTATCATATAGTACCTTTCCTTCCTATCTATCTATATATCTATCCCCTTAGATGTTTTTTTTTACATATCTATTATACAGTGCCTATGGGGTGCCAAACAGGCAATTACAATGATTTTCGGAATACATAAAGTAATTCCTGAATATATAAAGTCAGCGTCAGAATATATAAAGTCATTTCTGAATATATAAAGTCAACGTTGGAATATATAAAGTCATTCCTGAATACAGTGATCCCTTGCTGTATCGCGCTTTGACTTTCGTGGTTTTGCTCTATCGCGGATTTTATATGTAAGCATATGTAAATGTATATTGCGGATTTTTCTCAGATTCGCGGATTTCTGAGGACAATGGGTCTTTTCATTTATGGTACATGCTTCCTCAGTTTGTTTGCCCAGTTGATTTCATACAAGGGACGCTATTGGCGGATGGCTTAGAAGCTACCCAATCAGAGCGCGTATTACATATTAACTAAAACTCCTCAATGCTATAAGATATGCCTCCTGCGCGGTGCTTTCGATTGTTTGCTTGTCTCTGCCTCTATCTCACCCTCTCTGACATTCTCTGCGCCTGACGGAGGGGGTGTGTGCTGAGGTGTTGTTTGCACAGAAGCTTTTTCCTAGTGGATACGTGCGCTCCTCTAAGAAATGCAGCTTTATCGAGGTCGTCCAAAAGCTCACTTATTGATTTTTTGATTGTTTGCTTTAATCTCGCGCTCTCTCTCTCTGACGTTCTCTGCGCTTGACGGAGGAGATGTGAGCAGAGGGGCTTTGCACAGAGGCTGTTTGCTTAGAAGATAGGGGCGCTCCTGTAAAAATGCTGAAAGGCTACCTTCGCATTGATCCCTTCATTGCCGCTGCTTTATCGCGGTGCTTGCATAGTTAAAAGCGCAACAGCCCTATTGATTTTTCATTGTTTACTTTACTCTCTCTCTGACATTCTCCGCTCCTTACGCGCACTTTGAAGAGGAAGATATGTTTGCATTCTTTTAATTGTGAGAAAGAACTGTCATCTCTGTCTTGTCATGGAGCACAGTTTAAACTTTTGACTAAAGGGTGTTATTTCATGTCTAGAGGGCTCTAATAATGTTAAAAAAACGTATTTAGAAGGTCGTAAACAGGTTTTCTATGCTCTAACTGCGAAAATATTAGATTTATAAATAAAGAATCCTACTTCGTGGAAATTCATTTATCTGTCTGGAGCAGTTTCTAAGGGCTTAAAATATATAAAAATAATCATACAAACATATGGTTTCTACTTCGCGGATTTTCACCTATCGCAGGGCGTTCTGGAACGCAACCCCCGCGATCGAGGAGGGATTACTGTATATAAAGTCAGCGTTGGAATATATAAAGTCATTACCGAATATATAAAGTCAGCGTCGGAATATATAACCTCATTCCTCTGGTAGGCTCTGGTAATTCTAATGTTAAGAAGTAGAAATGGTATAAGCTAACCATTAAAACAAAATATTTTCATCTGAACTTTGAAGTACTGGTTGTATTCAAAGTGCCAGTAAAAAACATAAAATTATCGACAAATTTGCTGGGAGAATGGGAATAATGTGTTGAAAAAGATGATATAGGAAATTCATCACCAGTTGCTGATATTTAATTGGGTGTTTTGTGCTTTTTCAAGCAAGTCAAAGTGTTCATCCTTTTTGGACAGTAATAGAAACCTTATAACAGGTAAAAGTAGGTTTGCACAGTTGATGGTATTTGAAAATGGAATTTGTGGTGATGAGTACAGTCCTGTGCCTTTGTGTTTAGTTTATGGAGGTAAATAAGCAAGTGTTTCCCTGATAAGGAACATAAAATCATTGAAAAAATGTGAGATATGTTAGTTGTCTAGCCTAAAATGGAGATTGTATATTATAACTGAGGTATCTAAATGTGCATTGCTGATATTGGATAGGATCTTTAAAATTATAACTTAGAGAATGAAATATTTGTTTTATTGTTTTAATAATGACAATTGCATAGACTTTGAGTTAAGTTCATACAAGTAAAACATCAGTTTAAATATGCCATATATAGTAACATCATCTGTAATCAGTTCTGAACCACCCATAAACAGTAGTCTGAATAAAAATATTCATTAATTTAATGCATAAGACGTCAAGGTAAAGGCAGATAGATTTATTCATGTTATAGCTTGTGAATAAGTACTGTTTACAAACCTGGTAGCCCTAATCACGTAGTTCTCATCAATAAGATAAATATTTTAAACTTCACATACTTTCTCACATGAATTTAATTTGAAAAAATTCTTACCAATATCCTCTATCCACTGTAGTGTGAACAAAAATAATATAAACTTTATTACAAGTTGATCAATAATTACCAATACATATATAAAGTTAGTTGCTATTCTGTTGTGTTATCTTTTCCATGACCTAATTTTTTTTTTTTTTTAAAGTGAAATTGTAGTGCTTTTGGTCAACTTCATTCTAAGAGTCTTCCTTGGAAATAAACTTTAGATATTTAGTTAAATACTTAAAGATTCATCTAAGGGGAATGCAGTTCAGATGTCAGTGAATATCAACATCAGATGTAGCTATAATAGTGAATTCTATGTAAATTATATGAATTTTAATTTCCTAGTTTTAAGGTTACTCACATATTCTCTTGGTAAAGTAAACCACTTAATCCTTGTAGTGTTTTTACTTTTGAGTTTTTTGTCTTTACATTAGTGTAGGTATGGCTGTAAAGGGTTAGGCAGTTTAATTGGAAGTCTTCATTTCATTCCTACTCCCTATGGGGAATGACGATCATTAACCATTCTACCGGTGTAATCACACTTACTACAGAAAATTGAAAGTATGAGTGACCATTGTGAAAAGTATGTCTTTTTTTAATTTAGGATGAATAATGTGTTCATTTGTCATGTAAATATATGTTACGAAGTAAACAGAAAACAGATAAATCTGGAAAAAAGCAATACAGCAGGGGTTTTCACAATCTACAACCTTAAATTTAATTGCAAGACTTGGATCATCCTCACTCACATGGTTTGGCTTTGAAAATACTGATGTTTCTCAAAAATGTCAATCTGAAAACTATGTCAGAATTTGGTTGCCCTTAAAGACAGCTCAACAACTAACTTGCTTCACTATCTGTGAACTAACCACTGCACAGAATATCAAAAGTTTCATAAGTCATCTATCCATGATGGGTCTAAATCACCCAAGACGAGCACAAAAACACACTCTGCAAACTTTAGTGGAATCATTCTGCAAAAAAAGTGCTCTACAACAAGAAAAGCAACAGATGGCGTGACATAACTAATGTTGTTACCAATTACATTGCAAAAGATATGGTACCAATTCAGGTGGTTGAGAAGGATGGTTTCAAACAACTCTTGAATGATTTAAACCCAAGATACACACTGCCATGCCGAAAATATTTCATTAAAAAATCTCTGCCTAAATTGTATGATTCATGTCAACAAACTCTGATGCATTAACTGGAGAATGTTTCAGATTTTGCCACAACAACATATTTATGGTGAAGCCAAATATTCAAGCCATGCCTCGCCTCTCCTTGACAGTGCCCTTCTGAGGAGGGTTTCAGCATTGGAGGAAATGTTGTTATAACATGTAACCATGCTGCTCTGAAGCTAGATGCTGTGGACAGATTGGTGTTTCTGTCACACAACTTGAAGTTTCTTCAGTAGAATTTTCAATTGTTTTATTTTTTCAGATATCTTTGTGCAATATCATCCAAGTCCTAGAAAATATTGAGAGGTAATTTTTTGTCAGTATCGCATACCCCTACTCACTGATTCCTGTTGTCTCAATTCAAAAGTTGTTCCTCATTTTGCCATACATTGGTGTTGGATTAACTGGAAACAAACCTTCAGAAAAAAATGTTTAAATAGTGAAGTTAATCATTTATGCTTTGTGAGTTGGTGGGTCATGTAATCTTTTTTGTGTACCTCGGTATTTTTTGTGTCCAATCTCTGGTTAATCTACTTCACTGGGTGATTTACACCTTTGTTCAAGATAAAGGTTAATTTGTGGTTCCAGATTGGCCCCTTTGTAGATATCAGCTGTGCTCTGGAGTAACACCCAGTCCATAGCGGCTTCTCACTTTGCGGCCCATGCTGCTGTGGATAGGCTGTAGAATTTCGAAATAAAACCTGCATAACTTTTGTAACTAAGCTAGCTGTAAGTAATGAGCCTGCCAAATCTCAGCCTTCTACCGACACGGGAAGTTGGAGAATTAGTGATGTCTGGAAAGTTCAATATGGCGGCCGACAGTGGCGTCATACCATCGAAATAAGTACATACATCGGTTTTGGTTAGCGCAGGGAAGCCGCCTACCAAATTTCGTGAAGATGGGGCCGTAAATAAGAAAGTTCAACATGGCGGACATTGTCGACCATTATCGACCGTTATGACGAAAGTTAATGAAACCTGCTTAACTTTTGTAAGTGAGCTGTAAGGAATAAGCCTGCCAAATTTCAGCCTTCTACCTACACGGGAAGTTGGAGAATTAGTGATGAGTGAGTCAGTAAGTCAGTGCTTTGCCTTTTATTAGTATAGATGTAATTATGTTATACTAGTAGAAGTAATAGTATTGTAACATGTTTTAGGTACTGTATACTGTATACCATGGAAAGAAAACAAAGTTTTTAAATAAGAAGATTATTTGTTCTCTCTTACGCATTCACATTGCTAAGAGTTAAATTATACTTGTACTTCATTTAATTAGACTAGTTCACTTCCCAATTACAGATGCATGTCTTTGTTTATTTGGCATCTATAAATTGACTGTGTAAGAGTGTGCATACATATATCCTGTGTTAATGGGAATTTTGTCCACCTTTGTTTCCTGCCTTCTGACTCAGTTTTTGCTGTGGCTCTAGCCCTTCGCAAATGGACAATGGGCTTATTTAGGTTTTGGAAGGTGTATTTTTATTTATGGATCATCATGTTTCTTTGCGCTATCTGCAAATATCCAAATGCATGTCCAAGTAGGGTACAAATAAATGTGGATCTACAGCATTTACTTCAGTTACATGGTGAACAAGACCTCTTTTTGTATCATTTTTCATTGCTGTTTACATTAAAGGAGAAATAATTATGTCTGTCTGTCTCTCTCTGTTTGTATGTATATGTGTGTGAGTGTGTTTATATAATGAATGTGTATGTATATATGTATGTATGTATGTATGTATGTGTGTATGTATATTTATATATCTATATGTGTGTGTGTGTGTAAACCTTGCAGTCACAGAGAGTTTAGTTTATGAAGCTGATAATGCTCTTTGTACATTGATACTTTTCTCCTTTTTTTAGTTATTAGAAAAATGTGGCTTAATTCAGAGAATCTTAACAGCTTGGGAAGAAAACGACAAAGAACAGTAAGTGACTTTATTAAAACTGTGTAGTAGGGGTGTTTACTATGCCTATATAATAGTAACTGCTAAAAAAATATCATTTTTGTTTTTTTTTTCTTTTTCTTATTTTGTGTTTTCACCAAATCACAACACCCTTACTTTAACACGTGGAATAAACTTAATGAGTGTTTTCAGTCAGAGCAAAACTTGATGTGAGGGTTGTTCTAGAAGCAGCTGTTAAACGGTTTTCTGACTGAAATTGAGTTTTCAAATAAAATATAATTTTTTAATAGTAGACATACAGTGGTGTGAAAAACTATTTGCCCCCTTCCTGATTTCTTATTCTTTTGCATGTTTTTCACACAAAATGTTTCTGATCATCAAACACATTTAACCATTAGTCAAATATAACAAAAGTAAACACAAAATGCAGTTTTTAAATGATGGTTTTTATTATTTAGGGAGGAAAAAAAATCCAAACCTACATGGCCCTGTGTGAAAAAGTAATTGCCCCCTGAACCCAATAACTGGTTGGGCCACCCTTAGCAGCAATAACTGCAATCAAGCGTTTGCGATAACTTGCAATGAGTCTTTTACAGCGCTCTGGAGGAATTTTGGCCCACTCATCTTTGCAGAATTGTTGTAATTTAGCTTTATTTGAAGGTTTTCTAGCATGAACCACTTTTGTAAGGTCATGTCATAGCATCTCAATTGGATTCAGGTCAGGACTTTGACTAGGCCACTCCAAAGTCTCCATTTTGTTTTTCTTCAGCCATTCAGAGGTGGATTTGCTGGTGTGTTTTGGGTCATTGTCCTGTTGCAGCACCCAAGATCGCTTCAGCTTGAGTTGACGAACAGATGGCTGGACATTCTCCTTCAGGATTTTTTGGTAGACAGTAGAATTCATGGTTCCATCTATCACAGCAAGCCTTCCAGGTCCTGAAGCAGCAAAACAACCCCAGACCATCACACTACCACCACCATATTTTACTGTTGGTATGATGTTCTTTTTCTGAAATGCTGTGTTCGTTTTACGCCAGATGTAACAGGACATTTGCCTTCCAAAACGTTCAACTTTTGTGTCATCAGTCCACAAGGTATTTTCCCAAAAGTCTTGGCAATCATTGAGATGTTTCTTAGCAAAATTGAGACGAGCCCTAATGTTCTTTTTGCTTAACAGTGGTTTGCGTCTTGGAAATCTGCCATGCAGGCCGTTTTGCCCAGTCTCTTTCTTATGGTAGAGTCGTGAACACTGACCTTAATTGAGGCAAGTGAGGCCTGCAGTTCCTTAGACGTTGTCCTGAGGTCTTTTGTGACCTCTCGGATGAGTCGTCTCTGCGTTCTTGGGGTAATTTTGGTCGGCCGGCCACTCCTGGGAAGGTTCACCACTGTTCCATGTTTTTGCCATTTGTGGATAATGGCTCTCACTGTGGTTCGCTGGAGTCCCAAAGCTTTAGAAATGGCTTTATAACCTTTACCAGACTGATAGATCTCAATTACTTCTGTTCTCATTTGTTCCTGAATTTCTTTGGATCTTGGCATGATGTCTAGCTTTTGAGGTGCTTTTGGTCTACTTCTCTGTGTCAGGCAGCTCCTATTTAAGTGATTTCTTGATTGAAACAGGTGTGGCAGTAATCAGGCCTGGGGGTGGCTACGGAAATTGAACTCAGGTGTGATACACCACAGTTAGGTTATTTTTTAACAGTGGGGCAATTACTTTTCCACACAGGTAGGTTTGGATTTGTTTTCTCCCTAAATAATAAAAACCATCATTTTAAAACTGCATTTTGTGTTTACTTGTGTTATATTTGACTAATGGTTAAATGTGTTTGATGATCAGATACATTTTGTGTGACAAACATGCACAAGAATAAGAAATCAGGAAGGGGGCAAATAGTTTTTCACACCACTGTATGTGGTGTTTTTTAAATAGCATGTATCTAAAAATGTAGGAAATACCAAAATTTACTGCTTTGGTTATTATTAGATTTTGGTCAGGGTAACTACCTATTTAGTTCAATGGAACCATAGAGGTATAGTAATGATCAGTCTTGGAGGTTACTTAGTGTAAACTTTTATGGATTTTTCAATGACAATCCAATACTAACTTTACATATGTTGTAAATATGATAGACTAAAGGCAGAGAGATATAGAAGAGTAAATGTTTGAGGTGAGATTGGAGTGTCAATGAAAAGGATTGAGAAAAGAAAGTTTCAAATGGAAGGACCAGGAGGAGGAGATGAGGACAGCTCTAGAACATTTGGAGTAACATGCCAGGTGAATTTTAAGAACCGTTGTTGCCGTATTAGTCAGTAGCCATTGTAAAATGTAGTTGTTGCAGAATCTCCATTTAAAAAATAAAAGAGGAAAATTGTTTATCTAATTGTAATTTTTTTAATAGATTAGATAGGGAAATTTTAGATCCCAGTATCTTCATTATGATAGAATACAATATAAAGATGGAAAATATTAAATTTAAAACCAAAGAAATAGGGACTGGCACCTTTTGAATACTCCATCATTTAGCAAGTTGATCAATAGTTGCTTATTTAAAAAAAAAAAAAAACAGCTGAGCAAAACATGAGCTTTGAAAACTTTTTCTTGTTCTTGTTGTGGTAGACATGTAGAGAGGACAGAAGAGTACTGTAATGAAGAGTGTGAAAAACATGAGTGTACTTATTTCCCAACACTCAGCTACAACTTTGACTAGTCATAAATTACTTTGTTGTTTACAATAACCTTTCTTCCAAAACAAGGAGAAAAATCAATGCTATTGTATGAAATTAAAAGGGTGAGCAAATTTAAGTGAAGGAAGAGGAACAGAAAACAGGCAGTGGCGGTATCTCACTAGGTAAACTCCAGCTTTCCATGACTTTTTAAAATTATGAGTGATTCTTAAAACTTTGAAATTGACGAAAGTTTAACCTTTGGCAATCCAGTCCAATGTTTCAAGGATTTAAAGAAAAACATAGTAGACAAATCATTAGAATAGCATTAGAAAATCATCCCATTCTTTTATTTTTATTAGGTTTTGCAGTTGTTATATTTGGAAAACAGGTGTAAGCCATGTTCTAAGGTTATATTGTTGTCTGATTTAGATTTTTAATGCATATAACCCTTTATTGTATTTAATAATAGTATTTCCTGCCCTACTATAGTGTTATTTAAATCCAAATAAAACCAGAGAGCAGTAATTGTAACAGTTTTCTGCATCTGGCATTAACATATTGTGTGCTTTAATATACATCATAGATTCAATTATATGGATTTCATGGTTGATTGACTATGAAGCTAAGATCAGAATGCATCTTTTATCTATCATTAAGGACTTTTATTTTTTGTATTTATACTACAACATTGTTTAATTTTGCTCAACACCTTTTACAAATTACACATTTCTTTGTTGTGCAGATCTAGAGAATTTTAATATTGTAAACGTCTGTCTTTCTCTGTTATTTAAAAATAAAGTACAGAACATTCTCTTATTAGTATTCCTAAAAGAAATGGTCTATTCCTCAGTTCATTCCCTTAACCTGTTTAGTCTCTAGTTCGTGGTAATTTCATAATTGGATCAGAACTTCATGAAATTTGGCTTTTTTTTCCTCATAAAGGGGAACTTAAAATAGATTGGGAAATAGGGGTTGTTACATAGAGAAAATGTGGCAAAGAGAAATATTTAAGGTAGTTATCTGAGATCACGTCATGAATATATAGGCAGTTGGAAAAATTGCACACTTAGATTTGTTAATAGTGGTACATTTCCACATCACAATTATGTTTATTATGCCACTTTAAAATGTAGTATTCATTTAACTAAAAAATAATTTAAATGTTATTTAATATAATTTAAAGAGTGGAACTATTTAATGGCTAAATATTATGGCATCGTAGGTTTTTATTAACGTATAATGTTTACTTTATACTGCACACGGTTATCTCACTACAATAATATGTAAATTAAAAATTACAGCTTTTTCAAGGTGTTTACATTCAAACTATAAATGAATATATTTTAAGGGATAATTAAATACTTCAAAAATATTTGAGTTTTCTCAAGTAAGTGGGAGAAAGTGCAAAAATACACAGTGGTCACACAGTGTTACAGTATATCTGTCTACCACTGGCTAGAACCAGGTCTTGCCTCCAGAACAGCCTAAATTCATCAAACCATGGATACAACAAAGTGCTGAAAACTTTTTTTTTTAAATTTGTATATATGCTGACTTAATATCATTGCTTAGTTCCTACACATTTTTCAGTCAAACATTGGTTTTGAACTCCTCTATTTCACTTCTTCTCAGTGGCACTTAGTTGTAGTGTGGTCTGTGGAATGTGAAGGCCATGGAATATGCTGAAGTCACTGTTGTGTTTGTCAAGCCAGCTTGAGATGATGCATGCTTTGTGACATGGCGTTTTATTTTTCTGAATATATAAATTTGAAAAAGGTAGACTAACAACATACAAAGATGCACATGGTCAATGTAGTGCTGTTGAAAAATTGAACCTCTTCGGTATGCTAAATTCATCTTGTAATATTTAATTTGTATGTTTTATTTTGGTCTGATTTTATTTTAGAGTTACTTAATTACTCTTTAAGTTGTGGGCTCAGAGTTCATGTAGGAAATGTTCTGTAGCTGAAAGGGCTGGCAAGTACAAATGACCTCATTAGATAATTAATATTCATGTGGTAGTTCCCCAAAACTGTCAAATTTTAGAAGTAGATAAAATTCTGAGGAGTATGCAAAATAGAGGATTTTGGGAAAATAAGTATAAATTGTTAAAGAGTGTCATTGTTTATTAGAATTTATATATTTAAGCATAAATAGTGACCATTGTGTGCTTGTAAGAATATGTAAAATGGAATAGACTTCCTCTTCACTTCCAAGCATCATGCCTGGTTTAAGAAACCAAAGACTGTAACAATCAAAGCCATGACCTCATGAAATCGAAGCCTGCTATGTCAACCTGATTTGAATTGTTGAGGTGGTATGTTGTCATATGTATGTATGCATACTGACATTCAGCAATGATTGATGATTGTTAATAAAACAAACTGTGTCCTTTTAGGTATTGTACTTTCAGGGGTAGTGATTAACCCTTGGCTTCTGTTAGACTATGTAGCCCTTTCAAAGGCAGCCATCGGGATATTAAAGCCCCACGGAAGTAACTGTTCCTGGCTTTAGCTAGGGTATTCTGAAATGTGGCCCTTTCAGGAGAAGCAATCTGAAAACAGATTAACACTTACAGTAAGTGAATCCTGGCAGAGACACATCGTGAGCAGAATGGCTTATAGCACCTGGTAAGATATCAAAGTTGAAGTAGGTAACTTTGGTCGGTGCTGAAACTTTCTTGCTTTGTATTTCAGCTTTATCTGTGCTGAGTGATTGTTGAATTGGTAGTGTGGACTTTAACCCGGACACAGACAGACAGACATCGTTGGCTCCACCACACACTGTTTATTTACACTATTTACAACAGTTCACGTGCACCACAAACCCCAGTGCCTCTTGCACTGATTCCCCAAAGTCCAGGCCTCACAGTTCCTGTGCCTTCCTGACCGCCTCCAGTGCTCTCTCCAGCTCTGTCCACTCCCACCCGACATCCACCAATGACTGGAGGGAGGCGGCCCCTTAAATAGGAACCCGGATGGGCTCCAGCTGCTTCCCGGCACTCCTCCGCAGACACGCCCCAGTGTGGTGGAAGTGCCGGCTGCGCACCCGGAAGCCGTCCGGGTGTCCCCTGTCGTCTTCCCTCCAGCACTTCCTGGTGTGGCGGAAGTGCTGGGTTCCAGGGATATTCAGGCACCGGGGCGTCGCCTGGCGGTGGCCACGGGTCCCTACAGGGCTGGGCTTCCAAGCCCTTTACCCGAGGCCCCCAACATAACCAGGACAAACGCCCCCTCGCGGTCTGGAGGAGGCACAAGCCCTCCTTTGGTCCTCCTGGGTGTCCCGGCCGATGCCACAGTAGTTTTGCAGGACATATTTGTGAATCAAGGCTAAGAGTTTAGGCATTTTCATTATTAACTTGCTCAACAATACAAAAGGATCCTTAAATGTTAAAGTGCCTTTCCTGTACACTTTACACCACAAAAGTCAGCAAAAATGCATATTTGTACTATGGCTTTCAAATGATGTCTAGAACCTGTACCCTGTCGATACTAGCCTCAAACAGTGACACGAAAAAACGAGTCAATGGATTAAAAAGACAGTTATCTGCATGTCACAGTAAAAATCCAAGATGTTTTCAACAAGGTGATAATTTTCCAGTCTTCCTTTATATGTGATCATGTGCCACTTCTAAGGTTTTATGTCATGCATTCAGAGATCCAATTGTGCACTACATTGTTGTAAAAACCTGTTAGTATTTGTGGCCTTTCTGTTGGCTTAAATGAAAACTCCTCTCTTATTAACAGGATGTTTTGTCCACAATGTCAAGGTTATTTTATTTCCTATTTTTAAATTAGTTTTTATTTCTATATTCTATGGTCAATTTTTAATTTAGTTGTATGCTGTTTTAATCGTTTTTATTTTAGTTTGTATTACTGGTAACTTATTTCAGGGAGTTTTTTGTTCGAGAAAAGCAGTTTTTAATTTTTGGCAGTTTCAATGAAGATTAAGAAATGCATTCTTTAGGTTCATACAGCAGACATTATAGAAGCTTGCAGGTATGCCCATTAAAGACACAGAGTCTTTTTTGCTTTGCCACCTATCAAGTTATCCTCTGAACATTTTAGAAAATGTGCCGCCTTCACTTTATAGCAATTTCCATCTGTTCAAGGAACAGGCAGTTTACTTTTAAACTTCAGATCAGGTACTTCACAGTACTTTATTCACATAACCTTCTAGAAATCTTTTGATTCAATAAAGAGCTGTATTACACTTTGTCTTTTTGAGTTGTTTGGAAGTGAACTGAAAGGCACTATTCTGTAGACATAAACTCATGTTTGTTTGACTACTATAGCCTATGTCTTTAGCCTCTTTAAAGACATATTTGAGAAAGCATTTAAGTGTATTCTGAGTTTGTCAGGTTCTTTCCTTTTATGTTTTATTCTGAAAAAGTCTTTACAAATGACAGTTTAACCTATGAGGTTCATTTTCTATTCCTGAACAAGTTAATACAGGAAATGCTTAAATTGTTAATCTCAATTTCTATTTATATCCCTATTTCAACTTAATCAGCACAGACAACCTACAATATCAAGCAAAAAATACCAGGGAATGCGGCTAGAAGTGGCTCACTCGCAAGGTGTCCCTTTGTGGACGTGTGATCAATCTTCAGATTGCTTCCAATCTTAAGAGTTCCAATTCAGAATACCCTAGCAAAAGCAAAGAGCCACCGCAACGGCATCTCCTACCAGGTTTTTCTCGTTCAGATAAGCTATCTTTGAAAGGGTGTACACAATCTTAACAGAGTCCAGAGCTTACTTGAAAGCCTTCCCTTGCCGAGTCACAGTGAGACGTATCTCGAATCTCTGCTTCTGAAAGAACTTACCATTAGCAAATACCGCTTTAAATTACCACTTGTCAGTTATTGTTAAATGTCAGTAAACAACAATAGAAAATTCAATGAAGCAATACCCAGACTTTTACTGTTATAATTACTTATATTTTATTTGCAGAAAATGCATGCATAAATGTTAAGATATGAAGACATATAACCTGAACGATTCAAATCAGAGTTACACAGCAAGCTTTGTATCAGGTGGCCACTTTAGCTTTTATAGTCTATCTTCTTCAGCTGTAATGCTAGTATGCATTGGGACAGTAAATAGCAAAATGTTGTCACCTCTCTTCTAGACAATGATGATGTCTGTCTCTCCTAGTGCCTTTTTTAACATACTTTTTATAGTGTCTGGCTTGACTGCCTTATGGAAGATATTGAATCAATCAAAGGTTTGGGACAACCGATAAGTTCCTGTGGTCTAGTTAATTATTGATTATGTTACTTTTGGCTGAACATGAAACATTTTAATTTTAATGTCCCAAGCCTCCATATCAGTCTTTTAAGCATGCACGTACTGATTACTTTATCTAAAATACATTCCAATAAACAATAAAAAACTTATTTCCCTTTGTATACACCCCGGCCCTGCTGCGGTTCTTCACCGAAGAGTGAAGCAAGGTAATGCAAGGAACATTGTAAATGTAGGGAACAGGATTAAGTGGCCACTAACCTTGCCACAACCCTGCCTGACTGCTGTGTCTGTGTATAGGAAAGTGGCAGATCACGCTACAATAAATAACCCTGCTGTTCCCGTTTTAAGCTGAATAAAGCTGGTTTTGCTAAAGTACTGAGACTTAGTCTCATGTTTTGGGGTGTAAGACAGGGACTTATAGCGCGACCCCAATCTTTTAGGATTTTCTTCTGTGGCGCTTCACTGCTTCACTGCAGCGCAGTGAACCTGCTGTTGCCCTGGCCGGCAACGGACAAACAATCTTCCACAGACGCGGCAATAGTGTTTTGGGACACACTTCAGCATGACGTTCCCGTTGTGTGGGAGGGATCCCAAAAGAGTTCAGAAACCTCACAATATGAAGAAGAAGAAAAGGGTGATTCGGCTTCTGATTGCTAACTGTGTGGCCCTCAACATGCTTCCACATTTAGATAATGTTCGCGTTGATTTCCTCTCACCCAATTGCACAGCAGTGTTTCAGCCATTGAGTTTGGGCATCATTCGCACCCTGAAAGTGTATTATTGCAAGGAAATGCTGAGAAAAATTCTCATCAGCATAACTTGTAGACAGGAGAAGATTAAAATTAAAGCAAAAGAAGCTATTGAAATGATTGCAAACGCCTGGACGCAAGTTAAAGAAAGCACTTTAACAACAAATACAGAATCTCATTACAACGAAATTTTCATTACAACTAAATATTTTTTAGGTCCCTTGGAGTTCGTTGTAACAAGAAGTTTACCTGTATAACATATTATATGTATATAACATGTAATATGAGTTGTAGCCACATGATTGGCTCTTTGCAAGTGAAGACTGTTTGCAGTAATACAGGTATACGTAAGAAAATGAACACCGTTTGTAGATTACCTGTGCATAGGTACATCTCCTGTTTCTTTCAATGACAGTAATAAGAAATAACTGCAAATGATTTTAAGTATTCATCCTTTATGAAAAAATTACATGTAAAATTAGAGAAGTAAAGTTTATTTCAAGGTAATTTTTGGGTGTCTTTCTAACATAAATTAGTACAGTGGATTTCTTGGTTTTAAAATAATTATTTCTTCTTTGTAGGATGACTGGAGGGAGGAGGCGGGGCTATATGGGTCATCTAACTAGAATAGCCAATCATATTGTCCAAAGTTGTGAGAAAGGTCCCAACCAGTCAGTTACCCTGGAAATTCTTAAAGGTAAATTATATGTAAATTATTACATTTATGAATTCTGTTATGTGTTTGTGTGGTGTTGTTGATATGTGTATGTCTGCTTTTCTCTTTGTAGCACTTCTAGAAGATGAAAAAGAGAGATGGGAAAAGTTCACCATGGGTTCACTCTCAGAAACAAACAAGCGCAACACAATTGACCTGGTATGAGACGTTCTCATCCACCCACTAATCTTCTGTCCCTAAAAAAATGTTTTTTGACTATTGAGTTTTCACGAGTTTCTGTTTATGCATTATTTTTGGTTGCATTATTTCCTGACAAACTGCTTTTTGTGATCTACATATAGTTCCTAAACCCCCCACTAGCATATCACTCATAAGTAGGATTGGCAGTCCTACGAATAAATTCATTGAGTAGAATGCAGCAAACAAAGTTGAAATACAAGCAACTAATGTATTTTTGCAGGAATTTCTGCTTATATGACATGCAGTTTAAAGTGTTTTAGATGAAACATTGCAAATGTAGTTAAATATTGAACAAAAATATTTTTTAGTAGTATGTTTTGAATTTTAAATAAATTGTGCTAGTTTTTTTTTTTTAAGGTTTGTTGTATTTGACTTTCTTAGGTACCTGTAGAGTATGTAATGTTAGATTGCTGAACACAACAGTCCTTAGTATAATACCCTTATTATCCTAAATAACTGAACCGAAGTTACCTTGAAGGAAAACCAAACGTTTTTTAAATATTTGTAACAATAAATAATATTTAAGATACAGTACTTTAAATTCAAATCACATAACATTGTAGGTGGTTCTGCATTGATTATAAAAACAGACATGTAGGTAGTGTTTTGTTGAACAAGGAATACCTTAAATATTTTTTAACTATGGAAACAGACTCTACAAAGTTTTGGTTATATTCATGATCAGTGAATCCTTTTCAAAGTCCATTAACTCCCAACATGTATTTAAAAGCTTTGTTGTTCTAAATGTTATTTTCAAAATATGTTTGGGTTTTTTTTTGTTTGTTTTTTTTACACCTCGGCACAGAAATAAGTCTTAATCATACCTCAACTTATAACAAGCTATATGTATTTTGATGTAAAAGCTTTGCAAGAAAAAGAAAAATATATGTTGCTTGAATGGTTTGTGTCTAGCAAAAGGTCTATCAAATTAACTAATTGAAACTGCTAGCTATTGGTGAATTATTAATATTCCATTGAAAAGATGGTTAGAGGAGCCTTTTTTTCTGAATTCCCAGTTAAAGGCAGTCATGTGGTTAGCATTATTTTTAATATTGTGATTTTTTTTTTTTGTTTGGTTTTTTTTTTTTTAAACTTACATTTTTTTGTTTAGTAATTGTGCCAAAATTTGAAGAGAAGTTTCTGATTTAGAGTACTGCCATGCCTACATACTGCAACATTTTTGCATGATTTCCGTTAAACCAGCCTATTTCATTAGCCTTTCCCCTAATGGTACACGTTTCTTGACCATTTATAATCTTTCCTTTTTACTTAAGCATCATGAAATAATTTATTTTCTTTTTTCCCTTTGAGCAAATTTTCTGGCAATTTTTCTAGTGAAACATGTTCTGGATCTTTCATATAGCATTATTGTTAAGACATAGGGCTGGCCTGTAATGATTTAACGCTGTCTGTCTGTCTTAGGAAAGCACGCACAATTTGCACTCCTCCAGTGATGATGAAGAAAATGAGTTGAAAGAGTTTAGTTTTCCTCAGGAAGCTGTCCTGCAGCAGGTAACCCCATGCCCCAAAATCACTAACTTTGAACTCTGAAAGTCTCTTGATTTAGCAGGGAGGTTGCTTGCCATAATTTCTTTGCTTTTTTCAGGCAGTTCAGAAAAATCTTATGTGGACAAAGAACTTGGTACTTACCATCTTTTTTCAGAGTCAGAAAGGGAAACAGACGCAAGGTCTTATGAATTCCAAAACAGGCCTTCCCTCCATATAAAATTTATGAAACCAGGCTGGAGGGAATACCAACCGGCTGATGCTTTCAGGAGTACTTTAATGAAGCTGCTAACATTAATATACTTGTCTCAAAAATAATAAATTGCTAAGTTAATTATCACTCATTAAATGAGATGTTTAAGTTAATGTGGGTTTAAACTTACCCCATAAAATAGAATTGGACTAGGGAAGGATTTCTGTAGTATTTAAATATGACTTATTATAAATTTGTCAGTATTAGAAAGCTCAGTTGAGGTTGTGTTATATGTTGGTTTTAAAATGTAAGGTTTACAATGCCTTCATCAAACATTTCTACCTATATATTTCAAATATTTACTTTGTTTCCCCTTGCAAAAATAGTCTGTTGCTGTCCAGCCTGGCTCTGTCTTTTCATATGTTATTGATGATGGAGCATTCTTTTGAAACATGTTTCTTTGCTTGCTTTCATAGGCCTTTGCAGATTATCAGATGCAGCAGATGACTTCAACTTTTATTGACCATTTTGGGTTCAACGATGAGGAATTTGGGGAACAAGAAGACAGTGTCAAGTGAGAATAATATCTGTTAAATTTTGTGGAGGCAGAAAAGACACCATTTAACACACAGAGAATTTGGTCATAATTAGACCATTATAAAAAGTTTTGAGTGTCTGAAGACTTTATTATCCAATCTAAGTAACTAAAACCTAGTCCGATATATGAATGGTTATACCTTATTCTATCAATTTCTGTTCCCATTTTGAAATATTTTCAAAAGGAGCCCAGTTTTAGAGCTGGCTTTATTTTTGAAATGTGGTCTCCTTACTGGTTTCATATTAGCATTTAAGTGTTCTAAACATATGGTGGACCTCAGTCTTTATGGGTAAACTTGTCTAATTTGAAAGTCCTATCAGACTTCATGTGCATCTGATTATAATTTGATGATTTTTTAACATGCCTTTACAGTTTCATTTTGTGATCTTAAGTTATAGGTTCTAATGTAATGCCTGAGTCATTGATTCAGTGTTCTCATTTTAATATTAAGGCCATCAAGTATAGGTTCCATCCATCCATCCATTATCCAACCTGCTATATCATAACATAGGGTCATGGGGGGTCTGCTGGAGCCAATCCCAGCCAACACAGGGTGCAACGCAGGAACAAATCCCAGGCAGGGCGCTAGACCACAGCAGGGCACACACCCACACACCAAGGACAATTTAGGATCGCCAATGCACCTAACCTGCATGTCTTTGGACTTTGCGAGGAAACCGGAGCACCCGGAGTAAACCCACGCAGACATGGGGAGAACAACAACAACTTTTATTTATATAGCACATTTTCATACAAATAATGTAGCTCAAAGTGCAAACTAAATGCGGGAGGGACCTGGGAAGCGAACCCAGGTCTCCTTACTGTGAGGCAGCAGTGCTACCACTGCGCCACCGTGCCACCCAGTATAGGTTCTAATTTACACAAATGTCCTACTTTGAGGAGATGGCATTCACAACACAAATGTCCTACTTTGAGGAGATGGTATTCACAACACAATTTCTAACTTGAAAATTTTGTCAAATGAGTGTTATTACCCAGTGGAATTTAGGTTCTTTTCTTAACTTTGTCCATCAAATCCAGTTCC